>NC_081439.1:28191440-28234026 GCF_949786415.1 Peromyscus eremicus | reverse complement strand
ATAAAACAACAGACTTGGTATTTTTTAAAAAGTATTTGGTCTTCATATTCAACTCCCCATTATTTTATCTTACATATGAACTACCTCATATTAAAGACCTGGAAGATGAACTATTTATCATAATCACACATGGAGGCTTAATGGCCTAGTCATGTCATTGTAAGCACTAAAGATAAAAAGAGGAAGACAAATTCCCCAATGTGGCAACTAATGGAACAACAGCCATCTGTAACTCTTTAGTAGTTCAACGATGTTAGAGAAATAGCCAAATAACACTATAAATTTGAATCAAAGTTTTGTGTCTGGTTATCTAATGTCAAGAATATCACTGAATATAAAGAACTCAACCCAACAGCAAAACAAACAATAACAACACACCCAAACAAATAACTGAATTTTTTAACATGGCAATAGACTTTGACAGGCATCTCTCAAAAGAAAACACATAAATGGCAAAACGGAATATGAAAAAATGCTCAACAGCACCACTCCCCAGGGAAATGCCAATCAAAATCACACTGAAGGAGCTGGAGAGATGGCTCAGTGGTTAAGAATGCTGTGGCCGCTTTTCTAGAGAACACAGGTTTGATCCCCAGGACCCACATGGTGGTTCATAACTGTCCAAAACTCCAGTTCCAGTGGAATCCACTGCCTTCTTTTGGCCTCTAAAGGTACCAGGAATGCACATGGTACATAGATATACATACATACAATCACCAATACATATAAAATAATTTTATAAAATTTAAAAACTACAACATAATTATCTCCTTACTCAAGTAAGAATGGTTATCATCAAAAAGACAAAAGACATGAAGTGCTAGGGGCGACATGGAGAAAAAGGAAAATATACACAATGTTGGTAGAAATATAAATTAGTATAGGGGCATCATAGAGAACAAAATGAAAAACAGATCTTCCACATGGCCTAGCAGCCCTACTACTGGCTACATGTATAAAAGAAATGAAATACAGACATCTGCACTCTCGCATTTAGTACAATACTATTCACAATAGTGAAGAAGAAAATAAAAATGTACATATACATAATAAAATACTGTGTAGCCATAAAGAGAAGGAATCTTACCATTTGAGACAGCATATAAGGAATTAAAAGTCATTGTGCTAAGTGAAGTAAGAGAGGCATAGAAAGTACCATAAAATCCCATTCACATTTGGATATAAAACTGTGGACCTTATAGGAAAAAATAATATCAATGAGTAAAATATTAAAAATCCTCTTCAAATATCATTATCAAAGACCTCAATGAGATCACAAGTTTTTATCTTTTAACATGCTTCTTCTGCCACATCTAATTACTTGCAGTTTCTCAACTGAGTCTTTATATATACTTGTTTCCATCTGTTCAAGTATTCATTCAGTCTTCATTCATTCATTTCATTGACAAACATTTTTCAAGTTTCTACTGTGTGATAGGCACTATGCTAACAGTGCAAGGGGGCTCTTTTCTCATAGAGGTTACATTCTGGAAGCAAAAGCTAAAGACAAAAGAAGACAACCGGGGCCGGGGACGTGGCTCAGTAGTAGAATGCTTATCTAGAATGCATGATTTAACCCTAATACCACAAAAAAGTAGATGACGGTAACAGCTTATTAGAGAAAACAGAGATGGGACAACTCCACAGTCTCTGTGCAGGCAGGGCATTTCAAGGAAGGAACACATTTTAGCTTTCCTTACATGAAAGTAAGGCAGCTACACTGCTACTTCATTCCTCTTTCACCTTCACACCATTTCCCTGGGAAGCATTTGCAGGGCCTTCTAGCTTGTTCCGTCACTTCTCTTTTCATGATCTCTAGCGTTCTATCTACACCTCCATCAAAGAACTTCCCTATGACTGACCATGTGGCCTCACTTCCCAAGCTAGGCAACAATTAACATTTGTGAGAACAGGGGCCTTATTTTAACTCTGTACCACAATGCGAAGCAGAAAGGACCTCCAAAAGGATGAGATGGACCAGCTGGACATGCCAGTTTTGTTGTTATTTTGTTTTTTCTTTTTTTTCTTTTGAGACCGAAGCCTACTTTGTAGTCCAGGCTGCTCCCCACTTTGTTGCAATCATCTTGCCTCAGCCTCCCACATGTTGGGCTTGCAGGTGTGAGCCACTGTGACTGGCTAGTACACAACTTTTAAGTACCTCTGATGAAATTTTCAGTAATCATAAAGAAATGAGACAAAGGACATCCTGGACAAGGAAATGAGACAGGAAATTTTAACTAAAAACATTGAAAAAGTAAAGACTGAAATATTGCTTTGTTAAAAGGATGAACTAAATCTCAGCTTAAAACCATTTTCTTTTTATACACTGTTCATTCTCTGACAAACGGCATTCCTCAAGGACACAGAGCACAACCCATTACTGTATTGTTGTTAGCCTTTTCCTTCCATATAGTAAGCTTTCTATAGATGCTGACCATGCCCTTCATGTCCTTTGTCCTAAATCCACAGCAAACTGTCTGCTTAATGAATTAATTTCAAGTTTTAAAGTTCATCTGTGCGGTTTGTCTTTAACTAGGACAAAGACTATCCTTACATCAATAAATTATATTCAAATTGCATGGTCAATGAAGCTGAATGAATTTGAAAATGTCTGCTTCAGATATATCACAATGGGCTAAGTGCTTCAAGATATTTAAGAGAAAAAGTGAGAAATTTTGGGAAAAAACAAAATATATATTATTTCTTAACAAACAGCAGAAATTTTATATTCAGTACTCTGTATTTACATGGAATAGAATGAACTGTTAAGACACAGTACCAAGTGCATGGGGTATGTATGCAAATGGGGAAATGAATTGTTTTTGCTGAAAAGGTAAAGAGAAGCATGGATCTTTTCTAGTAGAGGAACATGTCTGACTTATAACTGCTTCACTGAAGTCCTTGAGTTAACAGTCTAAATTAAGCATAGATAACATTGGCATACTGGCTTTGAATTATTTCCTTCTAGTTATTCTGTATTTGGACAAAAATGAAGCTAAAGTAGTAGAATTGATTAGAAGACATAAAGAAATACAATATAGAATAAATATACATATCAGAAACCACATGTTAAATTTTCTATCAAGCACTACGAGCTATTTCAAAGCAAGGACTACTGATCATCAAGGGTCCACTGCAGCTACCTGATAAAAGTAAGTCTGAAGAATGAACTAATATTATCATGTAAAATATTGCTTATAGCCAGATATGCTAGTGTATACCTGCAATTCCAGCACTTGGGGGGCTGAGGCAAAAGGATTATGAGTTTGAAGCCACTCTGTACTACACAGTGCATTCAAGCAAGCTTGAGCCACACAGATATATAGCAAGACCCCATTTCAAAAATAATTTTTAAAGTGTTGCTTATAAACTTTATTTGGGGATCTTTATTATAACACACAGACACACACACACAGAGGGAGACAGACAGACAGACAGACAGACAGACTGAGACAGACAGAGAGAGAGAGAGAGAGAGAGAGAGAGAGAGAGAGAGAGAGAGAGAGAGAGATCGATCTAGCTCTGGCCCAGAAAGGATAGCCTCTTTGTTCCCAGGTTCCCCAGGTGGTATTAACCTCTGACCTCCACATGTGCTTGCACAGGCAGGCACACACGCACACATGCACACACACACACACACACACACACACACATATATATATATATATATATATATATATATATATATATATATCACGATAGTACACACAAACAACAACAAATACCAAAAGAACCAACTTAAAAAGTGTTATGGCCTATATAATTTGTTTAAATAGCATCCTTGAAATGACAAAACTATATAGGTTAAGTAAAGATTAGGAGTTACCAAGGGCCAGGGATAAGGAAAAAAATGTGGCTATGACTATAAAAAGGTACTATTGCTAAAACTACAGTGTATTTTGACTATAGTGGGCACACAACTCTGCACAAAT
Source organism: Peromyscus eremicus (assembly GCF_949786415.1). Taxonomy (NCBI): domain Eukaryota; kingdom Metazoa; phylum Chordata; class Mammalia; order Rodentia; family Cricetidae; genus Peromyscus; species Peromyscus eremicus. The sequence continues at coordinate 28,230,094 of NC_081439.1, read as the reverse complement.
TATAAACAACTCTACACAAGTTATATATAACTAAACACAATGAGTGTATATAAAATGGGTGAAATCTGAAGGTTAATGGATTATGTCAATGTCAATTGTCTACCTATGATATTATGCTAAAAGTTAACAGGTATAATGGTGCACACTTCTATTTCTAGTAAATGGCAGGTAGAAGCAGAAAAAAAGTCAGACATTCAAAGTCACTCTTGACTACATATTCAGTTCAAGACCAGCATGAGTTACAAGAGATCCTGTTTTAAAAACACAAACAAACAAATAAAAATACAGCAAAGGTTGGGGGTGTAGCTCAGTGGCAGAGTGCTTGCTTGGCATGCACAAAGTCATGGGCCAATGCAGATGAACGGTCTTATTAAATAAGAAACACAGAGCCAAATGCAGAGTTAATAGCCCAAGGTCAGAGCAATAGATAAGAGCTAAAAACCTTACCCTTCACTGCCGCTGTTGTCCTACCTCTCTGCAAGAGACCTACTTCCTGTGTGTTTGTACTTTTTATTGACTTTCTGTTCTGCCTTCTCATTGGTTGTAAACCCAACCACATGACCTCCTCGTCACTGACTGTCTGTACAGACCTCCAGGTCTTCTATGGTTGGTATTGAGATTAAAGGTGTGTGTCTCCATGTTGGCTGTATTCTTGAACACACAGAGATCTGCCTAGCTCTGCCTCCCAAGTGCTGGGATTAAAGGCGTGCGCCACCACTGCCCAGGTTCTGCTATGGATTGCTATTAGCTCTGACCCCCAGGCAAGTTTATTTATTAACATACAAATAAAATCACATTTCAGTACAAATAAAATATCGCCATATTCCCAATCTGCAGCACTGTATAAACCAGGCATAGTGACACACACTTATAATCCCAGCACTAAGGTGAAGGCAAGAGGATCAGAAGAAGTTCAAGGTCATCTTCAGCTTCATAGTAAAGCACCACAGCTTCAAGACCAGACTGGGATACATGATACCTGGTTCTATGACTTTCTTAAGAAACACTTATTTGGTCAGATGTGGAGGTACACACTTTTAATCCCAATGGAGTTTAAAGTCTATGGAGACAAAGTTAGATGGATCTCTGTAAATTCAAGGCCAGTCTTTATCTACATAGGGAGTTCCTTAAAGGCAAATTCTGAACCAAACAAGGCTACATAGAAAGAGCCTGTCTCAAAAAACGTTACTACTGAATATAATGATATACAGAGTCTATTATTTCTTACAAGTATGTTTGAATCTGCAATTACCTCACGGTAAAAAGTGTAAAGAAAACAAGCAAGCTACATGTGAAAATGAAATAGGAACAGGAGTGACAGTAGCAGAGCCCAATCTGATTCCATGGTTTCAGAACTTTTGCAGTGTCCAAAAGGCACAAGCACCCCATTACTAAATAACTGCTTAATCTTCACAAACCACTTCTAAAAAGAAGAACTAAAACTCATCATTTAACTAAGAGACTAAGTTTTCCAAATAAGACTGTGTCAACTGTCAGAACCAGACGTTATAAGCTACAGGTTTGATGATCTATACCTGTGTTCTCCACTTCCCCCAGTTCCCTGTGATGGGAAGATGCTTAATGATGAGAGTACATCCCTTAAAAAGGAAGGGAAAAAACCCAACTACATTCTTTTTGCATATCTGGAAGTCATGGATATAGCCATGATTCTGTTACATGAAATGAAGAAGGCTGATCCTAGAATCATGTCACAGAGTCACTCCACCTGAATTTTAAAAACTGTAGTGAATACAGTGTATTGCTTCATGGGCAGGAGGTAGGGGAGTGTCTCACATTGTACCCCAAGCTAGCCTAGAACACTCTGCAATTGTGTGGCCTCCATGAGCCACCACACGCAGCTTAGTTTGCTTAAATTAAGATGCACCAATGGAGAGTTCAAAAGACCAGTAAGAAGCTATCAGAGGAGGAATACACATGGACCACACTCTCACAACTTTATTGAATAAAGAATTCTCTAGAATAAGATATGATAGGCCTGCATTGCATGAAACAAAGCTGAACATGATAGTAGATTAACATCAAATGGTAACCAAATTATTATTTCTTGAATAAAATTATGTGTGGAGCTGACATGCAAGAACAAAAGTCTGCAGCTCAACATTTTTCAATCATCTGTGGAATGTTTCAAAAGGCATTAGAAGAAATGGGTATTATTTCTTTTATTTGTTTCAAATCAGTTACACAGGTATTACACAAACCTTCCTCACCCTCTCCTACTTTCCAAATAAAATCTTAACATGAACATGAAAAATGCCAGTCATCCCAAGAGACTGCCAAACTCACAGCAGAAGGCAACATCTGAATTAATATGCATTATGTAGAAGAAAGTCAAGAATGTCCACTATTGCCAAATTCGTGTAGGCACATTTCATAGTTCACCTCTAAGCATGTCTTTAAGTTTGTAGTGTTCACAAGCGCTGTTTCAGTACAATTGCTTCATTTGGGGCTCTGACTCTATCTTGGAAAAGAAAAATAAATTGTTTCTGTCAGCAACAGGATTGCTGCTATAATATACAAGAGAAAAAGACAACTCATCACAATTAACAGAACTATTACACATCATTCAATAAAGTGGGGGATGCATTTTAAGGGAAAAGATAATTTACTTTTACATCAGGAATTAAACAGTATAAACACAGTATGGACTCAAACACTAAAATCCAAGAGAAAGGCTCAACTTTCAATGGTATGTTTGTATTATTTTAAAATGTAGGTTTGTGAATTTACACCGTATCTGCTTCTATGGATAAATAATAAATCACTCTTTCCCATACACAGAACCATTCTAAGGTAATATGGGAGAGGAATGGCCCTTATGCATTGCCTAATACAAGTTATATTTGGACTAGAAGTTCTTTGAGTCAGTCATTTTATTTATTTAGTTCATTTGTTTAAGTTACTACCTTTTAATTCTTGTGCTACTTGAGATCTTACACATGCTAGACAAATCATCTACCAGTGAGTTAGATGCCTAAGCCTCCAGAGTCAAGCACTTTAAATAGTAACACATGCCTTGGTTACAAGTCTCTTCCACTTCCTATCCCAGACCCTGTGGTCTAATGTCTTTGTATTTGCTAGTTTTTACAATTGAGGCCATTGAACACCATCTGTACTGAAGCATGGGTACACTTTCTACTACACTTTGATTCCCTTTAGCAACCAAGCAAAATCACAATGTTTTCAAGCCCAAACTGCAATATCTAGGATAGCAGGCTGCTATTGTCATGACCACTGCTACTGCTGGATATCTAGTGTTCAATATCTTTGTTTTGCTTTTCTCTCTACCCAAACCCTCTGCAACACTAGTGTTCAATATCTTTGTTTTGCTTTTCTCTCTACCCAAACCCTCTGAAAATTCTGCTTATCAGAGTGAAGACAAGGCTGAGTGCAAGGCAGAAAGGATACTTCCTGCCTGCCCTTCCCCGCTTTGACTCTGTTACACACTGTAACTGACATAGTTTTGCTCACTTTAAACATAGACTGAAGATTGTTTCACAGGAACCACCTGATCCTTAGGAACCATGGTAGCGAGAACACTTGGTGAGGACTCCTGGGAAAGGCTCTGTATTTCAGCTGTACCATAGTAAAACTCATCCTCATCTCTCACACAATTCTTAATGGTGTTAAATAAGACTTGGACCAGCTCAATTATATTCAAGACTAAAGATACCAGGGACACCACCAGCATTAAGAGGATGAAGATGCTTTTTTCTGTGGGGCGAGAGGGAAAGCAGTCCACCTGATGCAGGCAAGGAAAGTGTTCACAAATGTAAACGGTCTTCAGGGTAAATCCATAAATGTACCACTGGATCAGCACAAAGGCCACCTCAAAGACAGACTTGAAGAAGATACTGAGTATGTAGGTCAGCAGCAACCTGCCTCTAATTTTCACCTTCCTATGGGCTTCACTGCCACACTTGGACTTCTTTACTTCAATTTTCTGCCAGTGAATTTCCACACTGGCACCATCAAAGCGAGCAACTCCAAGTTCCTTCTCTTGCTTCTTCGACTTCTTTTTCTGCCGAATGGCATGGAACACATGTGCCAGGTATAAGAGTGTAGGCACAGACACGAATATGATCTGTAGGACCCAGAGGCGCACGTGAGAGATCGGGAAAGCTTGGTCATAGCAGACATTTTCACAACCAGGCTGCTGAGTGTTGCAATGGAAATTGAGCTGGTCGTCACTCCAGGCTGACTCGATGGCAGTCTCCAGGAGCAGAATCCGGAAAACGAAAAGGATCTGCAGCCATATCTTTCCTCCAGCTCTGGAGTAGGGTTGAGACTTGTCTAGAAGCTGGTCTAAGGCACTCCACTTACTCATGCTGCCCTTTTGTTGTTCTTGCACTTTAAAGGGAAGTGGGCACACCAAGTGATTGCACGCCTTGGAGGATGAAGTAAATGACAAAGTAAGTTCAAGAGTCACACCTGCCTGAAGGTTAAAAGCCTGCTGCTGCTGCTTGGTACCTTCCTCGTGCCTTCTCCTAATAAGAGACTATTGCTGACACCAGGTAAAAGCTAGCTTATGTGAATTCCTTTTTTTATAAATGGTAAGTGTTCCTACACCAGAACATATGTGTATCTAGAATGGAACAAGTTACATAAATGGGAAAACAGATAAATTTAAAGGTCGTCTTCATTTAAGTAGAAGACAATCTCCAAAAATAATGAGTCAACTCTTTGGCATATTAACAATTCATACTCATACACTGATTGATGCTGCTTCAGAAGTTGGGCCAACATTTCCCAAAGAGAGACAATGATATTCATTCATCCATTATTTATTCAGTGTCTACAAGGTGAAATGTACTATAATAGGCATGAGCTCTTACTGGTGAGTAAAAGAGAATATACTTGTGGAACGTACAATCAACTGGGGAAAATATATCATTTCAAATATGGTGTTTTGCTGGTACATGCCAGTCTCAGAAGACTGAAGCTGAAGGATCACGCAGAGTTCTAGGCCGACCTCTGCTACCTAGTGAATTCCAGACCAGCCTGGGATACCTATTGAGTTATCCTGAGCTACAGAGAGCTTGTCTCAAAAAGCATAACATTTTATTAAATACATGATATAATTTATAAATACATAATATAATTTATTATAAGATAAGTCATTTCATTTTGGAATTATGAAATGACTTATAATAAATTATATATTGTATATATGTGTAAGATGTATCTTACACCTTAATTTCAGAAATAGGTGTATGTGTGTGTATGTGTGTGTGTGTGTGTGTGTGTGTGAGAGAGAGAGAGAGAGAGAGAGATCTTATAATCAAAGCAAGTCTCAGTGAGCAAGCGAATATACAATAGCTGCAAATTTAAATAGATGCTGAGAAGATAACAACCAGGAGGCACTGACAAAGAATAAGGTAAGAAAGCTCCAGCCAGATTGATTAGAGATAGTCAGACAAAAAGTAAGAAAATGATTGCTGCATGTGAAAGAAACAGCAGAGATTAGAAAGGTGAAGAACTTGCCATATTCAAAGAATTAAAAGGCAGGAGGTTGAGGCAGCTGTTGAGGAAGTGGGCAGTGTAAGGGATGAGGGTCCCAGAAGAGCTGTGTCAGGGACCACTTAGCAGCAGAAAGCCTGGATGCTGAAACAAAGATAACACTGTGAAACTAGGACAAGACCAAGGCCATGGAAGAAGTTACAAAAGGTTGGTTGAGGCTTGCAGGGCGAGTGGGAGGGCTAGCAGGACAGGCAGGACAGGATTAGAGCAAGGGACATGGAGATCAGAAAAGGATGGGAACTCTATGCTAAGAGATAGCAAGTGAGTTTTGGTGGACACAAAATGTGACGAGGATATCAAGAACAATGGGGACCTGGAGTTAGGAGGATATAATTATGATATATGAAGATCTTAAGATGAAAACATTTTCAGGAGGAGCATTGATACCATCCCCTAGCCTACTGAATGTGGGTGGAAGCTGGTATGATGCAAACTACGAGCTGAACAGTTCTGAAGACTTGCTAGTCTTCATCCATTTCCTCCCTAGAGCCCCTCATTCTTTGCGAGTGAAGGGCTTTCTAGCTCCAATTCAGAGAATAATAAATGAGTTTCACCAGGAATGGGCCACAGATAATTTTTACATAACAAACAACTAATATTTTTAATTAAATACTTTCAATGCAGCCAATCATTTATAAAGTAATTTTCATCTGCTGAGTTAAAATTACATTCATCATACTTAACATTTTAATTCCCCTCCTTCAAAAAACATTTTCCTAAACACAGATAGTCATTGTAAACAATTGGGTATAATAAAACAGGAAAAAAATTTCTTAACACAAACACAGTAAGACTTTGCCAATTAATAACCAATTTTAGACACCATACAACTAATTTGCTTTTGGTTTAATGGCCATTCCTCACAGTACATTCTGTGAGGAAAAACAAAATTTAAAATGAATCCTAGAAAAAGTGCAAAGTTAACGAAATTCACAGCGTGTCAATCACCTGACACTGATTGCAACTGTTATCCACGAATAAGAACTGGAGCTTCCCCAAATTAAAATTGTTAGCAAGTTATCAAATTATAAGGCTTCAAAGTACACAAAGTACTTTCTCAGCTGGATAAATAACACATTTTAGATGAACTGTCCTCTGTCGCACAGATTATAAAAGTAGTCCTATTAAGCTAAAGTCACCAAGATCTGGAGTTTATAATTAGTTCGTTCCTCCAGGCTAATTGAAAACAAGGCCCTGGCAGTCTAAGACTTCCACTCTCATTCATTTGTCAAATTTAAACAGGGCCGAGTCTCCAGAGATTGGAAAGTGCCTTAAAAATTGAGTTACTTTTGCAACAACAAATAGGGTAAAATAGTAAAGAAACTCCCCTAGAACTACCTTAGCACATTCTCTAAAAGGTAAATCAAAAAACAATGCTGGGGGAAGCAAGAGTCGGATTTTTTTTTTTTTTTTATGAATTCAGGGCACAGTTCTTAGCAATTTTCAAGAACTATATCAAGTTCTTAAGCTTTTCAAATATTTTGGTCTGAAAAAGTTCTTACTAAACATATGAAAATGGAGATCTAAGATTCAAAAAGATGAAAATAACTGAGAATGAGTCATCTTAGCCAAGCAAATGGTTCACAGGAAAGTTTAAAACCCTCTTGTAGAGCATTATTTTTAAACTGGACAAGATCTTTCTAATTTTAAAATATAAACGTAGGACTTCCAGTTTCAGCTCCAACACATGCAGTGCTCACAAATATCATCACTCTTGTCATTACAGCAAGAAAAACCCTAACAAACTGAAAATTGGCAAGTGTGCTCCAGCCCACCGGAAAACATACTAGCCCCCTATCTCTAGATAGGAAAATACATGCAATCACACCCAAGACTCTTACCTGAGGCAGAAAAGCAATCTGACAAATGCTGAGTGACACAAGCTTGTGGAGTGAGAGTTCCAAGGAGAAGAGACCCTCCTACTCCACGGCTTTGCCTCCAGGAATCTCACCAGGTTCTGGCTCTGAAATCTCCTCCCCTTTGAAGGAGAGGAAAAGTAACCATTCTGAAATATCCCCAGAAGTAAGAGCCAATAGGAATCTTTTCCTTGCTCCGCATGGTGGCGCCTGCCTTTAATGCCAGCACTTGAGAGACAGGCAGTTTGAGGCCAGCTTGGGAGTTCCAGGACAGCCAGAGCCACACAGAGACCCCGTCTCAAAAAAACAAAAATAAAATAACAACAACAACAAACAAACAAAAAAAAAAAACCTCTTCTTGCCGGGCGGTGGTGGCGCACGCCTTTAATCCCAGCACTCGGGAGGCAGAGCCAGGCGGATCTCTGTGAGTTCGAGGCCAACCTGGGCTACCAAGTGAGTTCCAGGAAAGGCGCAAAGCTACACAGAGAAACCCTGTCTCGAAAAAAAAACCAAAAAAAAAAAAACAAAAAAAAAAAAAAAAAAAAAAAAACTCTTCTTTGGGGAAGGAGAATGTAAGCATTTTTGAAATAAACACTGGAGAAAGGCAACAGTTTCAAGTCAATTCACTCTTATCGCCCAGGCCCACCTTGTACTTGGCATCTCCTGCCTCAGCCTCTCCAACAGCTAGGATTATAAGTCTGTACCATCGGACCCAGTTCAAATAAATTCAGAATGGTCTTCAATAACAAAGGCTAACAACACTCCCAACAAAATATATCAGAAGCTTATATATCCTGGAAGAAGGGGAACTAATTAGCTCTAGTCCGAGTGTTCCCTCTGTTTCACCTAACACAAGGGAAAAAAGAAGCAGTAGCCCTACAATTTGTAAAGAATACAGCCAAGGACTTGTGCCCGACTGAAGCCCTAGATTACAAAGCACTCTCCCCATCTTATTCTTTGCCACCATTTCAAGAAGGATCCAGTACACATCAACGGATCATCACCAAATGTGGCGCAAACAACAGTCTCTATTGAAAGATCTTTGGGAAAGGAAAGGGCCAAAGGGTAGAAAAAACAAATAAAAGGCACCAGAGCAGTGGTTCTCAACCTGTGGGTCACGACCCCTTTGGATGTCGCATATCAGATACCCTGCATGTCACATATTTATATTACGATTCATAACAGTAACAAATTACAGTTATGAAGTAGCAACAAAAATCATTTTGTGGTTGGGATCAGCACAACATGAGGGTCACATGAGGATATTAAAGGGTCACAGCTAGGAAGGTTGAGAAGCACTGCTCTAGAGAAAACTGAAGGCAGTAGCAGCTAAACTTCTACCATTAGAAATGGGCCGGTGAGGTAACATAGCTCAGCAGGTAAGGGTGGCTGGTGCCAACCCTGAGAACCTGAGTTACATTCTCAGAACTCACGTTCGAAGGAAACTTCAATCCCTGTGAATTGTCCTATGACCTCCACATGTGCAGCCACACACTTGCATGCATGCACACATACAAACCGAATGAATGAATGAATGAATGAATGAATGAAAAAAAATTTAATGGCTCAGTTCCTGGCTGAGAAACATAAACCATTTACTAAAGGCCTATTTATTTCAGTTTGTATCACCCAATATACCATATCCAGTGCGCACATACACAATACAAGGCATGCAAAAGGGTAAGAAAAACTATCTTAATAGACAAAGAAGTATCAGAACCAGATGAAGATAAGGCACAGCCTTGAGAATTATCACATAAGGAATTTAAAATAACTATGAATAAACCAGGCATTATGGTATATGCTTATAATCCTGGCACTCAGAAGGACCACTAGTTTAAGGTCAACTAAACCTACATAGTGAGACACTATGTCGAACAAAAACAAAACTATGATTAATGTATTAAGAACTCAGAAGTAGGCCTTTAATCCCAGCACTTGGAGAGGGAAAGGTAGGCAGATGGATCTCTGAGTTTGAGGCCAGCTGGGAATATACAGTAAGACCTTATACCTCAAAAAGAAATCAGAATGTTAAGAAAGAAAGGAAGGGGGAAAAATCAACTTTCCTAACCCTCTACAACTACTCCAACGCTTACAGCAATAGGAAACTCTTGTTGAAAGAGCTGGTTGTGATAAGAAAGCACTGTTCTTCCATCTCCCCGACCTCCCACTATAGCTCACAAAGAGAACTAGAACACAACTTCCTCAGCATTCACCACCATGCCTGCTTAGGTTATTTTTGAACATTGTAGCTAACATCATGCACTGGAAAGGTAATGGTAACTGAAAGCCTTTCTCTAAACATCGGGAACAAGACAAGACCACCTGTTTTGGTCATTTTCACAACTCTGTACTTGAAGTTCTAGCTAGATCAATTAGGCTAGACAAAGAAAGACATCCAACTTGGAAATGAATAAGGAAAACTATCAATTTTCACAGATGAAAATCCTAAAGAATCTACAAAACAAAACAAAACAAAATCTATTAGAGCTAATAAGGTTAGCAAAGTAGATCAAATAAGATCAAAACACAAAAACCAGCAAGCCTCAACGTGTGAAATGTGTAGCTACCATATAACCTAGGAATTCTGCTACTAGGTGTACATCCCAAAGTACTGAGAACAAGTACTTGGATCCTTGTATGTAAAGCAGTGTTCATAATAGTCAAAGATAGAAACAAGTGTCCATCAGCAAATGAATGGATTGGAAAATGCGAGGCACATATGATATATACACAATGTATCATATATACAACACAATACAATAATACATATTGTGTATATATCATATATTATGCATATGATTGATGATATATATGATCATATATAAGATACATACACAATATGTACACATGCACAATAATACAATGGAACACTACAAGAATGAAGTTCTCATATGTACAACATGGATGAACCCCCACAATATGATTTAATGGAAGAAGCCAGATAAAAAGGACAAATATTGTACTATTCCAGCAACACAAAACATCTACAATAGATAAAAGTCACAGAAAAGGAAAAGAAGCTTGAAGTTACTAAGTGCTGGGGTGGAGCAGGGAAAATATAGTGCTTAATTAGCTCCAAGTATCTATTTAGGCTAATGAAAAAAGATTGAAAACAGACAATGGTGCTGTTTTCACATCACCGAGAATACAATTAATATCACTCAACTGTACACTCAAAACGGTAAATTTTGTTATACAACTTTCATCACAGTTAAAAATAAACAGGAGTACTGCTCTATACAACCAACAAACAATCTTAAACAGAAATTAACAGATCAATTTCAGTTACAAAAGCATGAAAACAAATAAATGAATAAATTAAATACTTGGGGATAAATTTCAGATTCTTTGTCACCCCTAGTAAAATTCCAATGGCTTCCCCACCTCCAGGAATGAAAAAGCTGATCATACAATCAATATGGCAGCACAAGGTTCCTCAATATACAAAAGAGCATTGAAATGAAAAGAGCTGGAAGACTCAGACTTTCTTATTTCAAACTTTATTACACCGTTGTAATAATCAAGACAATTTGGTATTGGCATGAAGACAGGCACAAAGACCAATGGACAAAAATTAATGAAATGTACTCCCCCCACACACAGACACACACATCTATGGCCAAATGATTTTCAAAAAAGGTCTCAATACAAGTAAATGGAAGAAAGGACTGTTTACCAAAAGGTGCTAGTACAACTGGTTATTTGTATGTAAAAGAATGAAAGTAAGAGCAAGATGTGATGGCTCATGACTGCAATCCCAGCACTTAGTATGTGGAAGCAGGGAGAGTAGATGTTCAAGGTCATCCTTAGTCAAAGTTGACTTGGAAGGCAGCCTGGACTATTTGAGACCCAGTCTAAAAGAAAACAAAAGCAGGGGCTGGGGACTTTGCACTGTGAGTAAAGTGCCTGCCATGGAAGCGTAAGGACAGTCCCAGTTCAGAGCTTCAACACCCACATAAAAAGCCAAGCACAGCTGCACAAATGTATAAACACTAGTATGTGCAAATATGTCCACGGGGGATAGGGGTATCCCTGAAGCTTGCTGGCTGGCCAAGTTCAGTAAGAGACAATGTCTCATGAAGTAAGGTGGAGCAGGGCATGGTGGTGCACACCTTTAATCTCAGCACTAGGGAGGCAGCAGCAGGCAGATCTCAGTAAGAACAGCCTGGTTTACATAGTGAGATCTAGGACAGACGAGGATGCATAGTGAGATTCTGTCTCAAAAAAAAAAAGGGTAGATATTGATAAAGGAAGATACCTGGCATGTACACACACACACACAAAACACATACATTACACACAAACATGTGCCACACACCCCAAAAAAAACAAAACCAGGGGCTAGAGGGATGGCTCAATAGTTAAGAGCACTACCAGCTTTTCCAGAAGTTCAGAGTTGGATTCCCAACACCCACAGGATGACTCACAACCATCTATAGCTCTCATTCCAGAGGATCTACTGCCTCCTTTTGGCCTCCATGTGGGCTGCATGCATGTGGTGCATAGTCACATGCACATTAAATTAACTAGTTAATTTTAAATGAAAATAAGGTTGGACCTCTATATCACATTATAGGAAAATCATACAAATATTAACTCAAAATAGAACAAGGACCCAGTGAATATAAAAGCTAAATTATACTAGTATTCTAAACTTTCCACATCCTTAGATTTCAGGATGCAACCAATAAAGGGAAAGTGAATAGTATATCATCAAAATTAAAAGCTTTTATGCATCAAAGACATTAACAAGAATATGAAAAGGCCACCTACAGAATGAGAGAAAATACTTGCAAACCACATGCCTGACGAGAAATCAATTTAAAAATGGGCTTTTACAGGCAGATCTCTGTAAGTTCTAGGGCAGCCTGGGCTACATAGTGATCTTACAGAGATTTTGTCTTTAAAAAGAGTTGAAGAGACAATTCCCTAAATAAAATATACAAATGGTTGGACAGATGTCTCAGTGGTTAAGATTGCTGAGCTATCATAGGGACCAGAGTTCAGATTCCTACAACCATGTCAAACAGGCATCCTTGAGAAAGTCTGTAACACTCCAGGTCTAGGGAGACAGAAACATGAGGATCACTGGGGCTTTCTGGTTTCTAGCCTAGCTAAGACAGAAGCCCCAAGTTCAGTAAGGGATCCTGCCTTAAAGAAACAGGTAGAGAACGATTAAGGAGGATGCCTAATACCTTCCCCAGGCATGTGTCTATAGGTAGGAACACGTGCACATGCACACATTTATATGCATACATTCACAAACACAAATAAATCAACATAAATCTTTCTTTAAAAGACAGTATGCAAATGGCCAGTAAGTTCATGAAAAGATGTTCAACATAACCAATCACAGAGAAGTGTAAATCAAAACAACAATGAAGTACTACTTTACATCCACTTGGAAGGCTACTACAATGTTTAAAAAGGGAAATAAGGTGAAGATGTGGAAAAACTGGAGCCTTGCCTACATTGCTGGTGGGAATATAGAGTGCTGCTGCTGCTGCTATGGAAACCAGTTAGGCAGTTCCTCAGAAAAGTTAAACATAGAATTTCCATATGATAGTCTTTCCACTCCTAGGTATATACCCCACAGAACTGAAAACAGGATCTCTAATACTGGCACATGACTGTTCATAGCAACACTATTCATAATAGCCAACAGGAAGAATGATCAAACATCCATCCACTAAAAATACATAAACAAAATATGGTAGATGCAAACAATATAGCAAAATGTTATTCAGGCATGATAAAAAATGAAGCATTGATAAATGGTACAATGTGGATGAACCTCAAAAAACTTTGTTAAGCAAAGAAAACCAAATTCAAAAGTCACATGTTATACAATTTCGCATATATTAAATATTCAGAATATCTAAACCCATAAACACAAAAAGCAAATCCAATTACCAGGAGGAGAGTTGAAATGGGGAGTTTGCACTTAATAAATATGGAGATTTCTTTTAGAGATACAAAAATACTTTGAAACTTGAATGACTGTGAATATACTAAATGTCATGGAAATGTGCATTTGAAAATGGCTAATTTATGTAATGTTAATTGTAAATTAATTGAGGGGGTTAAAACTGTGTCTTAACTACCAGTTCTACTAAGAATCAATTTGTATGGGTCTTAGGAAATTAAACTACATAAGAATCAGTTTCCCCTACATAAAAGATAACTCTTTTTTTCTAAATTAGTTAGGAGGTAAGGTAGCTAACACAATACATGGATGAGAAACTTTAAACAAGAGTTATTGTTGGCTTATTAAAGCATTTATTTCTACTTGATTTATATAAGAAAGGCATTCAGTTGTTTTTCTCGAAAGAATTTTATTCTTCATATTGTGAGAATGTCTTTTTTTTTAAACCAAAGACTCACCAGGTGGTGGTGGCACACCTATAATCCCAGCACTCAGGAGGCAGAGGCAGGCGGATCTCTGTGAGTTCGAGCCCGGCCTGGTGCACAAAGCAAGTTCTAGGACAGACTCCAAAGTTACCACGAAGAAACCCTATCTCGAAACACCAAAATAAATAAATAAATAAATAAACAAACAAACAAATAAATAAATGTGAAAAACCCAAAGACTCTGCTCATTATTCTCAAGAAGAGTGTATTGTGCTTTGTTCATCTTTGGGTGGAATAACAGCTATTCCAAGTCACTTACTGGACAAGCATGAATAGTTTGTATATGTTCCTGTATGCCTGATTCCTAGAACATTCTACTTCTCTGTTTGACAGTTAATAGATGAAAGAGGTAACTACAAAAACTTTCCATGTAACCATTTAAAGAATTTACCCAAATCCAAATCAAAGAAAAAGTAATGTTCAGTGGAAATCCCCTACTTTATTAATGTTAATTCCTTAGGCTCCAAGAACCAGAAACTGAGACACTACGCTATTCCTGCTATATTCTCCTACTTAAGGTTTGCTTAGCAATAGAAATAAGCACATTCCTCTGTATTTTTTTTGTTTTTGTTTTTGTTTGTTTGTTTGTTTGTTTTTTCAAGACAGGGTTTCTCTGTGTAGCTTTGCGCCTTTCCTGGATCTCGCTCTGTAGACCAGGCTGGCCTCGAACTCACAGAGATCCGCCTGCCTCTGCCTCCCGAGTGCTGGGATTAAAGGCGTGTGCCACCACCGCCCCACATTTCTCTGTAAAAGCCAGAAGAGAAGTAGTTTGTTGCTTCAGGGTCACAGAATACAACTACTCGGCTCTTTAGCTATATCACAAAAGCATCCACAGAAATAGCACAAATGAATAGGGCTGTGTTCCAACAAAATCTTATTTATATATGAAATGGATTATAGGTCTGATTTGGCTCATGTGTGGTAGTTTGCAAACCCCAGATCTACACTTTCAGGGCAAATTCTCTTATCCATCTTAAGATGGTGGCCTTAAACTTAAAGGAAATGACCAGGGCCTATGGCTCAAGTTTCCAGTGTGTCATCTGAGTTCTATAGCCATCATTACTATAAAGAGGTTCTCACTATACTATTCTCACTCAGAGTGTCATCAGCTAATGGTGTTGCTTCCTAATTCTATTCTCAACTGAGTGGCAGTTGTCTTAAGGGGCACTGGGAAATATTGTAATATCCTATGGTTTTATTACTGACAAGAGTTTTTCATAAGCAGGCTTAAATAAAGAACTTAGCTGGAAAAAGGAGGTTTCACATTATCCTTTCAATTGCCATCTTCTATTAGATTTTTTGTTTGCTTGTTTTTTTCAAGACAGGATTTCTCTGTAGCTTTGGAGCCTGTCCTGGAACTCATTCTATAGACCAGGCTGGCCTCAAACTCACAGAAATCCACCTGCCACCACCGCCCAGCTAATATTAGATCCTTTAAGACTAGCCTCCCTAAACTACATTTTAAGCTTCCTGGCAATGCAAAATGTAATCTTACATGGGTTAGTTTGGCTAGGTGCACTAACGTTCTCAAAAGAGTTAATTCTTACTGAATTTAGAAGAGCATCTTTTTAGCTAAGTAGCTGATATTTTGTCAGCACTCAATAGATTTTTTTTTTTCTTAAGCAGCTATTTGTTCAAGTTTGCTTTATAATGTCAGGCCTAGAACACACTGATTTAAGTACAGAGGTAGATTTGAAAAAAAAAGTTGGGTCAGTGAGACAGCTCAGCAGATGAAGGTACTTACTGACCAAGCCTATCACCTCGAGTTCAACTCTTAGAACCTACACAAAGGTGGAAGGAGAGAACGGACTCCAGAGTTGCCCTCTGACCCTCACACATTCTGTAACACATGACACCCCCAACATGTGTGTCCATGTGTACATGTGTGAAGAGGATGTTTTTAAGTTCTTGATTTTTTTCTAAATGAAAATACTTTAACATATGAAATAAAGCTTTAAATTAAGAAATATTAAAGTTCAAAAGTATCATAGAATATGAATGATAGCTACTAATCATAAGTATTTTGGAGCTAGATTTTTTTTTTTGTAGGAATAGATCCACACTGCACTACTTTCCAGTCATTGGTTTCAACTGGACTATACTTATTACTTAAGAATATCCACTAAATGGGCATTTGTTAATTAACTTTTTCTTACATTATCAGTGAATGCATATTTCAAGCCTGTGCAGAAAAATAATCCATACTGATTATTGCTGTGGGATGGTCTGTATGTGCTCTGATTGGTCAATAAATAAAACACTGATTGGCCAGTGGCCAGGCAGGAAGTATAGGCGGGACTAACAGAGAGGAGAATTGAGAGAACAAGAAGGCAGAGGGAGACACTGCCAGCCACCACCATGACAAGCACCATATGAAGATGCCGGTAAGCTACGAGCCACATGGCAAGGTATAGATTTATAGAAATGGATTAATTTAAGATATAAGAACAGTTAGCAAGAAGCCTGCCACGGCCATACAGTTTGTAAGCCATATAAGTCTCTGTGTTTACTTGGTTGGGTCTGAGCAGCTGTGGGACTGGCAGGTGTCAGAGATTTGTCCTGACTGTGGGCCAGGAAGGAAAACTCTAGCTACAAATGGTTCCCAACGTGTTGGCAAGAGTTTCCACCTAAAACCTCAGAAAAAAGATTCTAAAACAGAGGTAAAAACAGCTTCCTAGTTGTCTCTCTCAAGTTAGTGGCAGCCTGCCAGTTTGAGCTACAATGGCGGGTTCCTGACGTGTGCACTCGACCTGCAGTATGGTGGGAATGAGGCCTCTGCAAGTGGCACATTAAGCTGTGTGGTGGATTTAGCCTTTGCTAGTACAAAACAAAAAAAGAGGTTTCTGGGCTACATGCTGCTTTGATAGAAGCATAGACCCACTATTTCTGAGAGCTGATGGCTCCCAGAGCTGGCAGAAAACATACCACCACCATGTTGGGAAGCTAAAGTGGGTGGAGCCAACAGCCACATCGCCATTTCAGTCTTTGAATGCTGCAGTTTAAAGCAATAGGCTCAAGGTAATATAAAAAATAAGCCACGTAAAGATGGCTACCACACAGAGAATCTGGATTATGTTCTCTTTGATATTTGTAACTGAAGAAAAACATTTGATTGCAAAAGCTGTTGAGTTATGCCAAAATGTATATTTTAAAGGTACCTTGACTTCAAACTTTGGATGTAAGGATATGTTGCTTTGGAAAGGAGGTTCTGCTTTTGTTTCCACAGAAACCAGAGGCTATGGATTTGTTCCAGATTAAGATACATCAGGTTTGACTAGCCAAGACTCCCTGAAAGGTGATACCAAGGCCCAGATGATCCAACATCCAGAACCGTTTCAAGGCAACTGGCTCAGACGATACACCCTCACAGACTACTCCATATTCCTAAAATTTTCTTTGTGTCCCCATAAGATACAGTGCCCCCCTCCAGCAGGAAGTAGTAAGAGAAGTTACACCCAAATTCCCAAATATACCAAGCTGACTTTGGAGATGTGTAAAAGTTAAAACCTTCCTTTTTAGAAAAAAAAAAGAAAAGGGGAAGTGCTGTGGGATGGTCTGTATGTGCTCTGATTGGTCAATAAATAAAACACTGATTGGCCAGTGGCCAGGCAGGAAGTATAGGCAGGACAAGGAGGAGAACAAAGCTGGGAAGTGGAAGGCTGAGTCAGAGAGACACTGCCAGCCGCCGCCAGGACAAGCAGCATGTGAAAATGCCTGTAAGACACGAGCCACGTGGCAAGGCATAGATTTATGGAAATGGATTAATTTAAGATATAAGAACAGTTAGCAAGAAGCCTGCCACGGCCATACAGTTTGTAAGTAATATAAGTCTCTGTGTTTACTTGGTTGGGTCTGAGTGGTTGTGGGACTGGCGGGTGTCAGAGATTTGTCCTGACTGTGGGCCAGGAAGGAAAACTCTAGCTACAGATTTTTACTATGAAGTTTTGAAGAAAAGCAGCATTAAGAAGATGGTATAAATTACTTAATCACAGACCTTTATTAGAGATAAGAAATCATTTTTCACTAAAATGATAGGTATTTGTTCTGTTCTTTTCCTTCCTTCCTTCCTTTCCTTTCTTCTTTTTCCTTTCCTTTTCCCCCTCCTTTCTTTCTTCTCTCTCTCTCCCTCCCTCCCTCCCTCCCTCCCTCCCTCCCTCCCTCCCTTTCTTCTTCTTCTTCTTCTTCTTCTTCTTCTTCTTCTTCTTCTTCTTCTTCTTCTTCTTCTTCTTCTCTCTCTCTCTCTCTCTCTCTCTCTCTCTCTCTCTCTCTCTCTCTCTCTCAAGACAGGGTTTCTCTGTGTAACAGTACTAGCTGTCCTGGAACTCACTCTGTAGACCAGGTTGGGCCTCAAACTCACAGAGATCTCCTTGCCTCTGCCTCCAAAGTACTGGAATTAAAGGAATACCCCATGATGACTCAGCTTGAAATCACGCATCTTAAGGAGATATAGAAAGAATGTTCTTGTCTTTGAATTAATTATGTTATGATTTGCATAAAAGGGGATTTAAAACTCAACCTATAAATGCTCAATAAAGAATAACACTGATTGAAATGAGAAAACTGAAATGAAGCATATAAAAGAGAGGTGGTACAAAAAAGCTGGACTTGGTCCATAACGAGGGATCCAACATGATCCTGATCATCTGAATTTGATTAACTGGAAAAGCACCCTGGGGAAAAATCATCTATGGAGGGTAGAAATGATGCTTTAGAAACTGAGTCAGGGCCAGGCATGTTGGTGCAGCCCTTATTACCAGCACATGGGAGGTAGGAATAGGCAGAGGCAAGCCTGATCTACATTTCAAGTTCCAGCCCAGTCAGGATTAAATATCAAGTACCTATCTGATAGACATACAGATAGAAAAGAAAGAGATAAAAGAAAAGATAAGCAAGTAAGCAAACAAAAAACCTGAGAAAAAATGAGGCAAAATCTTCAGCATAGACAGAACTAGTACTGGGTAATTCTGATATGAGTATTTTGTTACTGTGTTAACTAAGGAATAATCATAAAACCAAATCCAGATGAGGCTGATGAAGATTAAAGCAACCAGGAAGCAAGAAAAGGTCCAAATTCTTCTAGTTCCCTAAAGAAGTCAGATCTGCCTGGAAAATAACGCACAACTGATTATGCCTCTTGTTGATAAATGAGTAGTTTTTCCTATCAATAGATTAATGGAAGGAATTGGTGGCTGTGGTGGTTTGAAAGATGATGGCCCCCAAAGGGAGTGGCACTATTAGGAGGTGTGGCCTTGTCAGAGGAAGTGTGTCACTGTGGGGTGGGCTTTGAGCTTTTCTCAAGCTTCACTCAGTGTGACAGTCAGTTGACTTCCTGTTGCCGGTAAGATGTGGCACTCTCAGCTCCAGCACCACATCTGCCTGCACGCCATGCTCCCCACCATGATAATAACGGACTAAACCTCTGAAACTAAGCTAGTCATCCCAATTAAATGTTTTCCTTATAAGTGTTGTCTTGGTCATGGTGTCTCTTCACAGCAATAAAAACCCTAACTAAGACAGTGGCTCAAGTCTGTTATTCTCATACATCAGCAACTGGAGCAGAAAGAATGCCACAAGTTCAAAGTCATCCTGTGCTACATCGTGAGTTCCAGTACAATACATTGTCTCAAAAAGAAATAAGTAAATAAATAATAAAGACTAGCAGATTCTGAAATATAAAGCATAACTACAAAGAAGAGTTTATTGAAAGTCTTACAGTATTTCAGAAAATTAATTAGATCAAAATCAAAGAAAAACAGGTCAAGAGCAGAAACCAAATGAACTAATGGTTCCATATGAGAGCCTCTGTAAAAGAAGACAAATGATATTTTTTCTTTATTAATGATTCCTATTATCTTTGCCTTGAACCTGAAGTTCAGTGATGTTCCATTAATCTCCATAACTCGCAGTAAATTAATGTCATTTAAGAGAATGAATCCTTTAAAATTAATTATGATGAAAAATACAAAGGTATTTCCAGCTTTTCACAATCTTTATTACAACCCTAAGTTTCTTTGTGATTTTAATTAATAAAAATTTTACACACAAGAAGTAGGAACTTTGATATTATTTAAATAAAGAGGAAAGCAATGATGGAGAAAATAATATAACAAACTTCTATTCTACCTGACTCATCTCTTTGATCTTTGTTTTAAAATTGTAATTCACATATGAAGCCTAAAACTAAATAGTAATGAGAAAGATTTGCTTTTTAAACGTGGTTTTAAAAAGCAAGTTTAGTTTTGTTTTAGTAGAAAATACTGCATGGTTTCAGGTGGCAGCCATTTGCCCAAAGTAAATATATGCCCCCAAACTATAAAAAAAACTGTTAAATTGGAGATTGGTCATTGGCTTTTCCTCAATATTGCCTTAATACAATTTGATGTTTAAAAAGGTCATAAATTCTTATTTTGTTTAGGAGAAAAGCAAAAGGAATCACTATATATGCTCCTGTAAGGTGTGATAGCTCATCCCTGAACCCTAGCTCTTGGATAAAGTAGAAGGATTGCTACATCTTTGAGGCCTACTTAAGCTACACAATGAATTCCCGGGCATCCTAGGCTACAGTGGAAGACACTATCTCAAAGGAAAAAGAAAAAGAAATAGTATCATGTTAACAATGAAGTCTGGTCAGGCAAGATGGCTCCAGCCTATACCCCCAGCACTCAGGTAGCTAAGGCAGGAGAACCAAGGCTAGCCTAAGGTTCACAGTGAGTCTCAGGAAAGCCTGGATTACATTATGAGGACACCTCCTCTCCCAAAAAAAACAAACTTAAAAAACTGACAATGAAGCCTTATAACAAACGATAAACTAACAACTGAGTAATAAACAACCAAGAATGTCTCCCCAGGACAGAGACATAAAGGTATTTGTTACTAGTGACTTAGTGAGGGTTACTATGGCTTTCATGGCCAAAAGCAACTTGAGGAAGGAAAGGGTTTGTTTCACTCACAGTTCATGTAACAGTTCATCATCAAAAGCAGTGAGGGTGGAAACACAGAGGCAGGAGCTGATGCTGAAGCTGTGGAGGGGAGCTGCTTACTGGCTTGCCCAGCCTGCTTTTTTGTAGAACCCAGGACCACCGGGCCAGGGATGGCACCACACACAGTGAGCTGGGCCCTCACACATTAATCATCAATCAAGAAAATGCCTTGCAAACTTGTCTTCAGCCTAATGTTATGGAGAAATTTTAATTGAGGTTCCCTCCTCCTCTCAGATGATTCCAGCTTGTGTCAAGTTGACACTAGCCAGCACGAGTGAATATTTAATCAATTCTATACTACCTACCACAACTTCAATTTTTCAATACCCAAAGGAGAAAAATGGCACATTCTAGATTATCTATCTACTAAAAAGAAAGAAATAAAGAAAAGAAAAGAAAAGAAAAACAGAAAAAAAATCTTGTGACCATTTCACTTAGAGGTTATGTAATAAATGGTTCATTGCAATACATGGATTTGGACACCTCTCAATCCTCATCATCATAGGTCCTCCTATAACTTTTAGACTACTGATGAATACTGTCTTTCAAGCCCTTCCTTCCTTCCTAGTTTCCTTTAGACTTGCCAATTTCAATAGCCCATTCATTCAGCTTAGCACTCCCTCACGTGAGCATCCTATCATTTCAAATCTCCATTTCCCTCTCAAGCTAGCTACTTCCAGAGGCAGGACAAAGCCTGGGTTCACCACTTCCCAGATCAGTGATCATGGCCTTCCTATGGACAATAAGTACTGGTTCCTAACCTGTAAAACGGGGATAAGAACAAAATTGTTGTGGAGATTGAAACATCTGCAGAGTGTCTAACATATGGCAGTGCTTAATATGTGCTATCTATTACTGGGTTTATTTTTAACATCTTTCAATTTATTTTAAAGTGTGTGTGTGTGTGTGTGTGTGTGTGTGTGTGTGTGTGTGTGTGTACGTACATGAATGCAGGTGCCCACAGAGTCTAGAAGGATCTGATGCCTGCCCTTGGAGCTGGAATTACAGGTTTGTAAGCCATCTGATGTGGGTGCTGGGAACCAAACTCAGGTCCTCAGGAAGAGAAGAAGTGTGGGAGGGATCACACACATATGAATAAAAAGAAAATCACCAAGGTATCTGTGTAGGGTAAAAGTTAAAAACAGTGTATCTTACGAATATGAGTAGTCATAAGGCATTATAAACAGAAGCTTAGTCATTGCTAAGACCTTTTCGGATACATGCAAATGTGTATACATAACAATAAACAGAAGCTATCAAAAAAGCACAAGCTATATATTCTTAATTGAGCACAATCTTCAGAGTGTGAGATAGCACAGTATGTAAAAGTACTTGCCACCAAACCTGAGTTTAATCCCCAGAACCCATGTGGTGGAAAGAGAAAACCCACTCCTAAAATTGTCCTCTGACTTCCACATGTATACCCTGTTGTACCACACCACAATCAATCAAGCAAGCAAGCAAGTATAGTCTCCTATAAGTCACCTATAAGAGCCTTAGGTGCTGGAGTCTAGAGAAGAGCACACCAATTGGTTATTCGGTACTAAATGGTTAGCCCTGAAAACATACATACAATAAATATTATACAGACTAAAGAGGTTGCACTTATATGTATATTTATATATGCATATATATATGCATGCACACACATGTATGTAAAAACAATTAAGGAAAAATGAGACCATAAATTTGAAAGAGAAGGAGGAAAGGTATATGGGAGGGCTTGAAGGGAGGAAAGAGAAGGTGAGAAATGATGTAATTATAATCTCAAAAAGAAATAGTTGAAGAAAAAAATTATAGCCTTTGGGCTAGAATAGCCTATCATATTATGTTCAGAAAGATAAGCAATACTTGACCTCTAAACCTCTTATCAGTATACAGATCTAAAATGATTTTCATACTTGCTTAGATGTACAATGCATTATGAATTATTTAATTATATATAACACTATTATGATGGTTATTATAATATATATATATATATATATATATATATATATATATATATATATATCCATACCTAAAAATAGCTGATCTATGGTTAAGAAACAGGCCTACTGTATAAAAAAATCATATAGATGTAATGCATAAATTTTTAAGCATCTCACCAAAATGTTAGATATGCAAATATATTAATGCAATTATTTTTCATATAATGAACACAATAAGGAGGATCACATATAATTTAACTATAACATGAACTCCATAGTAATCTGTTCATTTGATTCTACAGCATGAATCCTATGAGGCGCATCAGAGTCTCTATTTTATATAACGGAGCATAGATTTGAAGGTCTGATTTTCGCGACTAAACAGCTGCCGATGCTACAAAGAGTTGCATAGTATTCTGAGTTAGGCACTCATTGATGCTTTAAATTTTCCATCCTGTGATAATCTTTTTAGATGCATGAAAGGGACAAACAACAATACTTTGAATGCTGATCTGAGTCTCTCATTTAGTGAGAAGCAGGAAAAGATAAGTTTTAGATGCAAGTCCAGGCTGTCTGGTTTGAACCTGGAATCCTTCCTACCTCCATCTCCCAAGTACCAGGACTACAGGTGTGTGCCACCATGCCTGTTTTATGTTATCCTGTGGATTGAACCAGGTAAGCACTCTATCAAATGAGCTGCACCTCCAGCTGCAGTATTTTGTTTTCAGCTTTCCATTTACTTGTTTGTTAGACTATTGTCTTTACATATACTTGTTTTGGGGTTTGTTTGTTTGTTTTTCGAGACAGGGTTTCTCTGTGTAGCTTTAGAGCCTGTCCTGGAACTCACTCTGTAGACCAGGCTGGCCTCGAACTCACAGAGATCCGCCTGGCTCTGCCTCCCGAGTGCTGGGATTAAAGGCGTGTACCACCACCGCCACACGGCTCATATACTTGATTTTGATAATACATAGTACCAGCAAGATGTGCCTGAAGGAAAGTGGATGGAAGAGGGCATCCTCTACTCTTGGGAAACCTGATTTTGAATGTAAACTCTGATTCCTAGTAACTATATGTACAGCATTTTGAATTACAAGGATGAATATACCATAGTTTTCTTGCCCTTACGGTCTATATGAAAATAGTTATTTTAAAAACTATCTATTTTTAGTCTTCTGCAAATGAAATTGCATCCTGCTGGGTGTGATGATGCATACTTTCTAACCTCAGTGAAGGAAGATAAGGAGTTCCAACCTACATAGGAAGTTTGATGACAGTTTGGACTACATGAGACCTTCTCTCAAACCACTCCCCCCCCCAGAAAAAAATCAAAAGACAAAGAAAAGGCTAAAGGTCAATAAATAAAAAAGACTAGCATAAAACATTTATAGTACTTAAATATATATTTAACATACTAGAAAAGCAAATAATACATATGTATGTATATGCATGCTAGACGTGTCCATATCTCCTAATTCCTTATGGTTCAAAACCCACCACTAGGACTGAGTACAGATGTAGCTCACTTCATAGAGTACTTGTCTCATATTCACAGGAGCCCTAGGTTCAAATCTCCGACACTGCATAACCTAGCTTCAGTGTCAAACAACTGTTAATCCTAGAACTCTAGTGGTAGAGGCAAGAGATTAGAAGTTCAATGTCATCCACACAGTGAGTTTGAGGACAGCCTGGGATTTTGGAGACCATGTCTCAAAAAAACAATAATAAAAAAGTAAAACCTACAAATAAGAACTGAAACTTCATTTACAATGCTGCACAAAATAGAGCCATAGCAGAAAAGTATTATGTTCACAAGAGTCAAATTTAACTTGGAATCTAACACCCTGTTTCTCACAAGTAATAACACCCCCCCCAGGAATTCTGTTTTTTTAAGCTTTAGAAATGTATTATAACTCAAGGATACTCATTAAAAGAAGAGCATTTCATTAGGGAACTTTCCATTTATTTAATTTCAAACTACAGTAATACTTCTTAACGAGGCATTTAAGGTACTAAATTTCTTTTGATTGCATTTATTTTCAATTCTTAATCATCCTTAATCAAGAGCCAGTAGCATTCCACTTTTGAGGATTAGCTACTGACAAAGAGCTACAGATAACTGTTCAACATAAAAGTAATTCAAGAATTGATAAGTCATTGTATCAAAATAGATCCGTGATGCAAACCACAAAACCATACTGTCATGGATTCTAAAATCCAAAGGCTGCAAATATTTATAAGAAAAAGCCAACGTAAAAGCTTTCATTATTTACAGATATATATTATTATTTATGGATGATAGATTCAAATGATTAAATGTTTGAGTCCAATAGTTGAACTCATTTCAGACCCAAACTATATCACTAAAAAAAAATCACAAAATATTAAAGCCTTGATCTTAAAATTAAAATAACATGAGGCCAAATACCAATACTTTGAATAGACACATTCAAATGGAAAAATATTTAACTACGTCTTTAAAATTGTTGCAATTTCAACACTTGCCATCTTAAATTTAGTCTCTGAGTGAGATGCATTCACTAAGCAACAGCTATGAAACTTCAAGTGACTTTATGAATAATTTATGGTTGCTGCAGTCAAAAACCTATAATAAGATTGATTTTGAGAGTGATCAACCATAGCCAGTACTCACAACAATATACTATTATCCCAAATCCCAGTACACAGCCAAACATCTACCCACTCACTACCTTTCAAATCTCAGATGGGAATCCATCAAGTAGTCAACTGGGTCTGCATAAAAATCTCACAAGACTCCTCCTCCTCACTCCTAAGTAACTGAATATAAATTTAATATAGCACTATCTTGCTTCCTTCTTTCCATCAAACCTCTTCTTCCCATTATATAACTTTTCACACATAGATTGGCTTACAAAAATAGTATGTAGCTGAAAAAAAGCTAATGATCATTAACCATGACCATCTTTATCCCAAAAGTTGCCTTTTCTCTGGGTTCACATATCAATTCTACTTCATTAAGAGTCACCACTGAACCAGACAATTTTAATTACATGCTCACATATAAAGAACATTGCGTTAGTTTCAAAACAGCTGAAATAATACATATACATATTTTTCCTTGTAAAAATCATGTACTTGCCTTGTGTCTGCATTTAAGTACAACTCCATAGGCTCCTATAATTAAAAAGAAGTAAGCAATCAGAGACATACATACAAAGTATAGTTCTATATTTATATTGCTTATGAGTATATGTTAGAATAACAACACCTAAGACAATATTCTAGAATGATAAAATCATGAGACACACACAAATAGAGCATGGATCTGTTAGTATTTTTTTATACACCAAGAATATAGACAAGTCATTGCTTCCAATAAGTATTTTGAAATGTTTCTTTTTAAAAAGAAATCTTCATTACATACATTTGTTATTTTAGGTAAGAAGGGGTAAAATAAATAAATAGATAAATAAATAAATAGATTATAGGGCTGTGAGGCTGTGTGAACTGGGCATAGTGGTGCACATTGCAGTCACCGCACTTGGGAGGCTAAGGCAAGATGGCTGTCATCAATGTGAGGCCAACCTGGACTACACAGTGAATACCAAGCCAACCAGGGGTACACAACAAGATAACATTTCAAAAAAAGGAACTTTTTTTTTAATTATAAATGCTCAGCTGGTAGCTCAGGCTTATTACTAACTAGCTCTTACACTTAACCCATAATTCCTATCTATGTTTAGCCACATGGATTGGTACCTAAAAAAAAAGGACTTTTTAAGCACATAAAAATCAACTCAATAAGTTCTAGGGAACTTAAAACTTAAAATCTAATAATTTCCCAAGAGTAAGGTCAAACACAGGGCCTACCCAAATAAGATCTATCCTAGGAGTCACGGAATGCTTAGAATACTGTAATAGACTTCCAAAGAGGCAGAATATTATAGGTTGGAGCTAGGGGTGAGGTTCAGTGGTAGAGTGCTTGCCTTCCATGCATGAGGTCCTGGGTCCTATGTCCAGTACCACACATACACACATACCCCAAAACTACCAGTCTCAGTCATCCCATTAAATAGTAAAAGTTTCTACCTTTCTAACCATAAAAGCTCAGTTTATGGACATAGACCCCGAGAACTCCCACTTTTTTTGGTTTATTCTGATATGATCTCTTCCTATCTCTTGAGTTAGCCATCCTATTATATAGGTAGTAAACTCACTTGGCTAGAAGCAGAACAAAGAAACAGTACCTTGGCAGGAAAGTACCTAGAAAACTGAGGTTAAAATTACAATGTAAAAAATCTAATTAAAAGAATCAAGACAGCTAGGTGGTGGTGGCCCACACCTCTAATCCCAGCACTGGGGAGGCAAAGGCAGGTGGATCTCTGTGAATTCAGGGTCAGCTTGATCTACAGAGTGAGTTCCAGGACAGCCAGGGCTATCACAGACAGAGAAATCCTGTCTCAAACAAAACAAAACAAACAAAAATAATCAAGACATAACATACATGATGATGGAGCTCTGAAGAAACATTACAAACATTTTTGTTACCAAATAGGTAAATCTGGAATGCAACTATGAGAAGGGGGTGGACTTGAGTGGGACGAAACTGGGAAATACGTCTCTAAGAGTCTAGGATACCTTCAAGGGGCTCCTTCACTTTGGTGGAGAGGCATGAATCTTAGAATCATAGTTAAGATGGAAACAGCAATTAGAAGCATCCAAACTAGCTCCACAATCACCAAGAAACAGCCAATCCACAGAAACTGCTCTATGAGGTGAAAATGCATCATCTAGGCTATAGGAATGTATGCCTGACAGAAGCACTTCCTACCCCAAAATCAACTGAGTCGGTTTACAAAGAAAACAACGTTTGACTGTAACTTAAACAAACAGCCTTGCGATTTTGGCTAATCTGAACCAACACCTAAGAAGACTATCATGAATAGACACTTAGGAAAAGAAGGTTATAATCTAGACAGTCAGAGTCAAACTTTGGAACATTCCAACCTTGTTACACTTTACATGCCCTTCTCCCTTGACTGCATTAGTCTTTAACTGCAATAGCTTTGAAAACTAAAACTGGAAAAAGCACGAATGCCACAGTGCACGTAGAGCTGAGAGGGCAACTCTGTGGAGTCGATTTTCTCCTTTCAACTGGTGGTCCTGGGACAGAGCGTGAGTTCTCAGGATTGGCAGCAAGCACCTTTATTGGCTGATCCATCTTGCTGGCAAATTTTATAAAACAGGTAAGCAATTAAGAAAGAATTTTCATTACATAATATCAACGAAGAGAAGAAAAGGAAGTGACTAGTGAAGGAAGAAGGACCATTTTTTTTGGTGTGGTTTGAACTTTAGACCTTGAAACAAGCACCTTATTAATAATCAGACTCATATTGTTTCTATTATTTGAAAGGGATTTGGCAACCTAATATTAAAATCTTGAAGAGCTCTGTAAATTTTAAAAATTTTTGAAATTCACATTTTAAAAATGTAAAATACAAAATTTTTTAATATTTGCTTTTTATAAATGTTAAGAAACCACATTTTCACTGATATTCTATTAAAATAATTTTTATAAATTTCTGTAAAGTTATCTCTAAGGGTCAAAATGACTAAGCAAGAAAATCAGGGTAATTATCTTTTTCTAGGATTCTATTTTTGAAAAATGAATTATACTTTATCAAATCAATAGTATCTCTGGTCATAAAAGCATCATGTTATGCACTACAAGGAAGAAAAATTAATAGCATTCAAACTCTAACATGCATACTTGATGTTAAAAAATATAACCAAACTGTACACCTGAAAGCTTGTAAACTATGGCCTGTCATTCTCAAAGAAATGGAAGTTATTTATCTGTTTGTTTACCATATAGTGAACCAAAGTTAGCACATACAAATAAAATGTAAGTTACTTAAAATAAGTGTAAATGATCTAAAATGTAAATATAACAAAAATACATAGACTAAGGAAACTATGCTAGTGAAAAGAATCAAATTAGGACAATTTTAAAATATCCCTGATTGCCCAGGGGTGGTGGTGGCACACACCTTTAATTCCAGCACTTGGGAGGCAGAGACAGGCAAATCTCTGTGAGTTGAAGTCAGCCTAGTCTACAGGACACCAGAGCTGCAGAGAGACTTGGTCTCAAAAAAATATCTATTAAACTTTAACGGGTTTTTAAGTGTTATTGGCTTTTACTTGGAGAATAAGAACCAGATAGTGGAAGAGCAGTTCTATTTTTACTACTGTACCCTTAGGTGCACATCTGAATTGATATGCTAAATTAAGAGGATCCAAATAAAGTTTTTGGTGATGGATAAAATGACATAATGCTCCAAAGTTCAAAGGTGGAATTCTAACTTACCTTCACCTACAACCCCAAGGATCTCAAATTTATTCATCACATTACCAATGTTAGGAATCTTCATGAAGACAAACTCCTCTTTTGATGTAAGCCACAGAACATGGCACCAAAAAAGGAACTTTTGAAAAAGTTATTCAGTAAGCAGGAAAAAAAATGTCCCAATGAAGAATGCTTGGCAAGGAACTTTCATGCATTTGTTCAATGGTGAGTTCCTGAAAGAACAAACACAATGAAACACTGTTAGTATTATGTTACAATACTCAACCTATTATATCCTTTTTAAAATATTTTTAAATCCATGTTAATGTTCCATATGCTGTAAAAAAAAGTATGGAGAAAGAATCTCAAATGAAATGAACCTCTTATAATTTAAAATTAATACCATGACCACAATTAAGGGGGGACCACTTAACTTTTGAAAATGCTACTTTACCTAAAATCCTTAACCTAAAAATGAAAACATTGTACTCAACCACTTAGATCTTAGATGTTTTCTTTAAGAGATAGAACATTTAAAAAAAAAAACAGTGTCTCACTATGTAGAGAGACACTGGCTGGAACTCAGAGATCCATGTGCCTCTGACACCTGTTTGCTGGAGTGCTCCGACTAAAGGTGTGTGCCATCACACCTAGCTGACAAGAAACTTCTCTATCTATATTCTAGAACTGAACAGGTAAGTATATAAAGACTAATGCTACCTCTGTTTCTGTTTTTAATTATTTTTATTCTTTGGTAATTTCATACATTAATAATCACACACACACACACACACACACACACACACACACACACACACACACACAAAACCTTGCTTCCCTAGACCTGAACCTTGAACTCCTTCTGGACTCCCACCACCACTTCCCAACCTCATGTCCCTTTTTTTTTTTTTACTAACTTGCAGAGTCCAGTTAGCATAGCCAGTATGTGCCTGGGTGTAGGGCGCCATCCACTGGAACATAGACACCCTACCCGGGGCCACATCCCTGAAGAAAACCGACAGTGTCTATCAACTGCCAATAGGTCCTCTGCTAAGGGTGGGGGCCTTATGAGGCCTACCTTCCCCATGCTGGACTGAGACTTTCATTTCTTACTTTCACAAAAGGGAAATTCAATTGTGAAAGGGTAAAAAAAAATGATGTAAATGTTTATGTTCTCACATACACATGTTCCCTAGCTCTGTGCCCTGAGGGAGCCTACAAATCATGGCACACCAACAGCTCTGAGCACAGTGCATACTCTACTGAAAGGACTTCTGGTTCTTTGGAGCAGTGACTAATTGAAGACTAGTGCAGAAGAAGTACAGAGCCAGAAATTAAGGAAATGCTCAAAGGACAATGGAGGCATAGCAAATGGACTAGGAGCCAAGCTAAACTGACTCATACTGGCCATAAGGGTACTATCTCACCAGTTAAAAAAAATAATGAAGACATTCATAAATTATAATCTATAGACTAAAATAAAAATATTTGTCTATAAATAAATGCAGGCAAAGCTTTTTATGAAATTTTGTAACAAATTATAAAGGTAGTAATGGAATTACAAAATCTCCATTTGGCAATCACTTTGGTAATGTGCTAAAACTTATAGTTGAAAGTTACAAGAAAAGCAATATATCTTGTCTCAAACCATCTACCCACAAGGAACCTAATACTTACAAAAAGACAAAGTGTAATATTAAAATAGTGAAGAATCCTGCCAGGTACAACCATAATAAGTACTCAAAGTCAGTATGGTAAGTAATGGAAGAAACCAACATCATAGGTCTCCCAATAGAACACATCACATCACAACTTCTGTGGCAATTCTACCAGAAATGTAAAGCCTAAATCTATCCAGATGTGGTGGTATATGACTGTCATTTTGGCACTTAGGATGCCGAAGCAGAAGGACTGGGAGTTCATATCTAGCCTCGGTCAAATTGAGTTCAAGATCAAAACGAAACAGACAAAACTGAAATGCTTACGGATTAGACAGTACTGAGTTTGACAATACTGAGGTTAGAGAACACAATGCTCTAGCCTTTTTCTTTGTTTTTTCTAGTTCTTTTATTTAAAAAAAAAATAACTTGCCCTGCTTCTACAAACTGAGTTTTAAAAAAATGCTATAAAAGAAAGAAATCTAAACTAAAAAAATTGTTGTTGCCTGTAGAATCTCAAACTTTAAAAAAAATAAGAGTACTCCATATAATATGTAGACTGGAAGTATTCTCTCAAACATGATGGTGAAAAAATAAACTATATTTATAAACTATATTTATAAAATATAAAGGACTTCCAAAGAATTAGAATATCCATAATTAAATTATTTTTAAATGTTCTTATCCTGATAGAGATATGTGACCATACAGAACCTGCAACAGCTAGGCATAATGAAATATTCCTTTAATCCCAACACTTGGGAGGCAAAGGCAGAGGCAAGAGGATCTCTGTATGTTCAAGGCCAGTCAGGTCTACACAGTGAAATGCTGTCTCAAAAAAGAGAGAGAGAGAAACAAACAAACAAACAACCCTGTAACCAATGGTCTTAAATGTGAATTATCAGGCATAGTTTTCGTTTTGTGTTAATTAAATACACTGGGTCTGGAGAGATAGCTCAGTGGTTCAGAGAACTTTGTTCTTGCAAAGGATCCGTTTGGTTCCCAGCACCTACAAGTGCTTCCAACTCCAGCTGCAAGGGATCCACCACCCTCTTCTGGCCTTCTGGGGTACTGCACTCACACGCACAATGAAAACAATTAAAAAGAAAATCTTTAAAAATATATATGAAAAATATAACAGTGAACTCTACCTTTTCATACTTATTCTTTAAACATTATTAAAACATCTTGTTAGGTCTAGGCCTCCCAGCAAAGTAGAGGGTACACGCACACACACAAATTGATAAATGTAGGGGATTCAAAACAGAGAACTACAGATATTATCTATCAATTGAAAGGAAGTCAGAAATGGTGATGCACACCTATGATCCCAGCATTCAGAAAGAAGGTAGTAGCAGGAGGCCAGCCTGGACAACAAACAAGAGGGGCTGAGGATAGCTCAGATAAGAAAAAGGACTTTTAACTTTGCAACTTGAGGTCAACCCCTCAGATTACATGATGAAAACAAAGAATCAACTACCAAGGGATGTCCTCTGACCACATGTGCATGCATACACAGAAATAATAAATAAAAAGTGAAAAAAGAGAAATGGGGGAAATGGAAAGGGAGAGGAAGAGAGAGAGGAGATGGGGAGGGGAGAGAAGGGGAGGGGAGAGGAGGGAACAGAAGGGAGGGAAGGGGGAGAGGGGAGGGAACAGAAGGGAGGGAAGGAGGGAGAGAGGAGGGAACAGAAGGGAGGGGAGGAGAGGGGAGAGGTGGGGAGTTAGTTTACATTGCCCCAGTTTACATTTTCACCATCATGTCTAAAAGAGTGAGTCCTGTCTACTTATCTACCCTACATGGAACATGTATTTTTCAAAAGTCTACAGATTCCTAGGCGTCAAAGGCAATTTCTTTGTTGATACTTATTTCTTCCTTTTAAAAGAATTATTGTTTGTAGTAGGATAGGAAGGAATGGGAGGGGGAGGGAAGGAAGGGAAAGAAAATGGATATGATAATAACTGGCAAACTGTTAGAAGTGTAAGTGCCTAACAAGGTAGCTGAACTGAACACAGGCTTCACATATAAATACCAATTATAGTTGTAAACATCCATAAAAAAGCCTGTTCTATAATAGATCACATTTATAAGAACAAAAAGAAAAATTTAGGAGTTTACATGACAAAAGATATTTAAGATCTCTAATGCAAAGGTATAAAATTTTATTCAAAGGCATTAAAGAAAATCCAAATAAATAAAAATTATTCAAATTTTAAGGCTCACATGGCTCAATGCTACAAAAATGCCAATTCATTTCATGTTAATTCATAAAGTCAAGCAAGCTGATTTCAAAGTCTACATACAAGAGCAGAGTGACAAGTAGAAGCGATACTTTCTTTTCATAAGGAGAAAAGAATAAAAGAATGGAAGTCAGGCCTAGGCAGGAGGATCTGACTGAATACTCTGCAGAACATACTGAGAGTTCTAACAGAGCTGTAGAAATTAAGAAGGTGCTCTTGGAACCAGATTGGCCAATCAAGACCGTGGAACATATGTGAACACAAAGAATAAGTACTATCAACAATAATACAATATCCCTGCAACTTCTTCCAATCCTGATAGGACTTGGTAACTTTTTACAGTTAAGTCAGATCATGTTACTTCTCACACCAAACTTTAGAATGACTTCCCACATCATTAAAAGGAAAAGCTGAAGTCCACACACCTTGACCACCTGTACTCTGAAAACATCCACTAGTTCCCAAATGGGGTTGTTTGGCTCCAACCACACTGACAACCTTTCACTATACTTCCTTCAGAAAACTAAAAGATGTTTCTTCCATCTAAACACAACTCTTTAAGTTAGTGGTTCTCAACCTTTCTACGGCTGCAGCCCTTTGATACAGGTTTTTGTGTTGTGGTGACTCCCAACCACAGAATTATTTTCATTGTTACAGCAATGTTGCTACTGTTGTGAACTATGACGTATTTTTGGAGATAGAGGTTTGCCAAAGGGGTTGCAACCCACAGGTTGAGAACCACCGCTTTAAGGGTTTGCTATAATATTCAGTAAAAAAATTATGTTACAATCATTTGTTGCTGTTGTTTTTGAAATGGGGGACACAAAATCTATAGCCTAGGCTGGACTCAAACTCATGGCAATCCTCCTTCCTCAGTCTCTCAAGTGCTGGGATTACAGGCATGTGTTGAGATATCTGTCTTACAGTGTTAGTTTGAAAACAAAATCTATTAGTTCATTTAACAATGCATTTCCAGACTGTCTCCCATGTTCCAGAGAATGGGTAAATAAGCCACAAGGGAAGGTGAGAGGGAAAGTACTTGCCACACAAGCTTGACAACCTGAGCTCAGATCCCTGGAGCCTACGGTGAAAGACAGACCAGACCTCTGACCTCTACTCTCAAGTCGGCATAGTAAACACACACATATACACATCATACAGACAGACACAATAGTAATTAACTGATTGATTGCAAAGACATGCAAGGCTGTAGTGAATAAAATAAGCTAGACCCTTCTCCCCCCCAGAACTTTTCATTGTAGAAAGGGAGGAAAACTCCAAGATTATCATCAGATAATGATAGAAGTAGCAAAGGAAGAAAATTGAACTGACTGCTCAAACAGGGAGAGCTTTTCTGAAAATGTGACGTTTGAGATTGCAATGATAAGAAACCAGCCACATGGAAATGCACAACAATCATGCCCAGATAAAAGATGCTCAGGGTGTTTCTGAGAGTTAGTCTTCACTTTCGAAGGCTGGTTTGAAGGAACCAGGAAACATCTAAACATCTTTTGGACAATTATGGTGTAGTTCATTTCAAAGGCACTGAGGTAAAATGAAATGATCTCCACTAGGAAGACCCAACACCCAAAGCGGGTAGGACGGCAGCAGTAAACACAGGAAAGGTTTGTTAGTGCCTAGTCCCTGTGGCAATCCAAAGGAAGGAAACTGACAATCCCAATTTAAATATGCCAATGGATACATAACATAGGTGTCAAAACCTGTGTTTTAAGCTGGGCAGTGGTGGCACACACCTTTGATCCCAGCAATTGGGGAGGCAGAGGCAGGCAGATCTCTGTGAGTTCGAGGCCAGCCTGGGCTACAAAGTGAGTTCCAAGAAAGGCTCCAAAACTACACAGAGAAGCCCTGTCTCAAAAAAACAAAAAAAATCTGGGTTTTAACTACCAGTACTCATAGAGACAAAAAAAGTGCCAAATTTAACTGAGTAACACTGATTAATCTTGAAAGAGAAAAAATGGTATGAAAATGAAGACACTTTATCTTCTGTTAACAGCAAATTATATAACTTGGATGAAATGTGTCTTTGAGGACAAATACAAATGCTGGGGAAAATACTTTTAAAAAAAGAACTTGAAAGCTCTAATAGGTAACAAGATTATAAAGAAGTATCTGGCTCGACTCAAGGCAAAAGAATAGAACCTGGAGAGGCAGCCCAAACCACTCAACTGTTTTGATCCCTTTTGGAATTTGAAGATACAGAAAAAAAATGAAAGAAAAACAGGCTGCTTATGAAATCCTTACAGATAGAGGGGCATGAAAATCAAAGACAAGGGTGTTTCAAAAGGCCAAAGCTTGGCACATCACCATTCATTTGAAACTGAAGCCCAAAAGAGCTAGCTACAGTCTCAGGACAAAGGAAACCAGCAATACGTCAGCCCTTGGACAGACCAGAACTGTGGCCTTATACCATCCCAGTGATCTATATAAAGCCTCTAAATATACCCTGGACTAAGATGGTTCCACATTCAGATTGATGGTGTCACTACTTGTCTTAGGTAAAGTAAAAGGGGGAATTTTTTTCTGGGGGAAGACAGTACCAATGTAGACCTCATAATAGTGTCACATCACTTCTCATTTACAGTGTACAGAATAGAAACAAAGATGGCCAGAAATCCAAGGTGAAGCCCTGTGGTGGTATTGTGTTCCCCAAAATATTGTGCACCCTAATAAACTTATCTGGGGTCAGAGAACGGAACAGCCACTAGATACAGAGGCTAGAAAATGGTGGCACTCACACCTTTAATCATAGCCTTCTGGAGGCATGGATCTCTGTGAGTTCAAGGCCACACTGGAAATAGCCAGGCATAGTGACTCACGCCTTTAATCCCAGAAAGTGAGCCTTTAATCCCAGGGAGTGATGGCAGAAAGCAGAAAGGTATATAAGGCGTGAAGACCAGGAACTAGAATCTTTTGGCTGGTTAAGCATTCAGGCTTTTGAGAAGCAGTTCAGCTGAGACCCATTCGGGTGAGGACACAGAGGCTTCCAGTCTGAGAAAACAGGATCAGCTGAGGAACTGGCAAGGTGAGGTAGCTGTGGCTTGTTCTGCTTCTCTGATCTTCCAGCATTCACCCCAATACCTGCTCCAGGTTTGATTTTATTGATAAGACCAGTTAAG
Organism: Peromyscus eremicus; assembly: GCF_949786415.1. NCBI lineage: Eukaryota > Metazoa > Chordata > Mammalia > Rodentia > Cricetidae > Peromyscus > Peromyscus eremicus. The sequence continues at coordinate 28,194,014 of NC_081439.1, read as the reverse complement.
ATTCATGCTACAAAGCCCACAAAAACCAACTAAAACAGAAAGTGACTCACAAGGATCTGGATTATTCATGTTCAAATGATCAAGAATAGCCACGAAATAACTGCAGGATTAAAGTAGAAAAACAAAAGAAAAAAAGGGCAAGCAGTTTGCATTTTGAGAACTAGATGGTCCAAAGGGTGAGAGACAAAACTGGAACAACAAATTAGAATATTAAACCAGAATAACCCAAAAAGAACTCAATAAAAAAGAATAGTGTCAGCATTCAGAAGATCGTGAATGGTTTCTAAAAACACCAAATTTAATTACACAATACTTTTTTCTGTAATTCTCCAGCACATACACATTTATAAAACTGATGGCATGCTAGGCTACAATGTAATTCGATCCAAATTACAAGGGCTGAAATCCCTTCAGAGCTAAAATAAAGAAAGAAAGAATTAGGAAATACTAATATGTTTAGAAATTAAAACATTCCTCAAAAATCCCATTAGTGAGTCAAACAAGTCATAACACTTAAAAATTGCAAAACCAAATTTATGGGAAGAAGCTAAATCGACACTTAGAAAACGAAAGTGCCAGAAGCCAGAGAATGAGATGGCTCAGCAGGTAAAGACACTTGCCACCAAGCCTGACAACCTGAGTTCAATCCCCAGGACCCACATGGTGGAAGGAGGAGAGAACCAGTTTTTGCAGATTGCCTTGTCCTCTGACCTCCACCCGTGACACACACCTACACCTACACAAAACAAGTGTTCGTTTTTTTTTTCTTTTTTAAAGAGAGGAAACTGAGAATCTGATACACATACAGCAAAAAATGCAAAAACTTACAATAAATGAACTAAGCACCAATCTCAAGGTTAAAATGAATACGTATAATAAATATAGACAAAACATTCATATCAGAAATTCCTGAAATAGGAAACACATTTAAAAGGGTTTAAAAAAAGGCAAAGTTGGACCTTAGAAATCAAAGTTACAATTTACTTTTGCAAAAAAAAAAAGACATGGTAGAATATGAACATACCTGGAACCCCAGCATTTGGGGAGGGTGAGGCAGGAGAATTGAGCCTGAGTCCAGTCTGGAACTACATAGAGAGAACTTATTTACAAAAAGAAAAATATACAAGAGGAGTAGTACCAGCCTCCTAATGTCCTGAACAGAACATTCAAACAAGCCAGGGTACACTTCTGCCCCACAGAACTGTGAGCTAATATGGGTCATTTCTAGAAGTAAGCTTGAGGCAACTTGTTATACAACGGAAAACTAATAAAAATAACACATCATTTGTTCTTTTATGTACAATTTTAAAACAGAAAAACTAAACTATAAACCACATTAAGTAAGTGTGCATATACGTGGTTATGTTTGTTACAAAAATCAGGATACTAATTACCTCTGGGGAACAGTAAATTGGAGAAGAGACACATACCAAGATGGTCTTTTGGAGATGTCATTTCTGTTCCTTAATTGCTGGCTTAATTAACAATTCACTGATAATTATTCACAATTGTATATTTGTGTTTTAGGAATTTCTATGCAGTGATATTCAATAATAAAACATGTTTTTAAGAATTCACAATGACTAATTAAGACACCATATACTTTTAGTTTCTTGGCTATTTATATGGCGGCAGAAGAGAATTCTGGTTAAAGATAAGCCATTGAGCACTGCCATAATAACTTAAACAAAAAGCTTATGTCCTTTCTCTCACTGAGGCTTAGGTTCCACACACTGTACTATGTCTCGTGCTAGATACAGAAACAAAGCCAAAATATCCTCAAGGATAGATAAATCAGAGTGACCACTCCTAAAATCACACCAGATGAGAAGCAAATGAAGAAACTGAGCTTGTCTTCTATGAAAAACGACTGAGCTCCTGTCTGAACTTGTCGAGAAAGGAGGAGTTGATCTGGAGATTTCAGGGAGTAGAATTAAGATTACTGGTAGAAGTGAAAAAGAAAGAGATCTCAGCTCAGACACGATTAGGCAAGGATCAGTCGTAAATATTCATCTGTTTACATTGGTCATATCTGTCAGATGCCTGCAATAGGCCAGCTGACGCTAGAAAGGCTTCGGGATACGCTGGTGAACATTTGCCTGCTTCTTGCTTTCATGCAGCTAGGGGGATGTGAGCAACAAACACACACGATAATTTAGAGTGACAATTATAAAAAAATTAGAGTTAAGGCAGATGTCAGGGAAGGGTCCTTTAGACAGGTGGTCTGAGAATGATCTGCAAAAGAAATCTCACTCTGTTCCATGGAAAGCAGCAAGCCATGGGCGCGGGGCTGTAAGAAGAGCATTCAAGGCAATACAAAGAAGAATCTGATAAGCTGGAGAACAGAGAAGGCCTGTCTATCTAAAGCAGAACCAGCACAGAGGAGACCAGCAGGTGGCAGGAAGGGGTGGCTGTAAACAATTTGTCCCGATAGAAAGGAGTCTTGCACTGAACTAGATGTCCTCTGCAGTACGTTCCAAAGCAAAGACCTTAGATTACTAGCCATTCACTTTATAAACAAATAACCAAATGGCTCACAGTAATAAATAACACCTAGAATAATGAGAACTATTT